>NC_062532.1:18118053-18125553 GCF_022655615.1 Tachysurus fulvidraco | reverse complement strand
GGCTACACCTTCGTAAACTCCATCAGTGGTGCGGGAGATGATGTTGTTGAGCTCATTAGACATCCCCCCAGAGCGTGAGACGTAGCCCACGCTTCCTGGTCTGTACAGCTTCGATGCCAGGATGTTGTCGAGCATTCCACCCGTGTTACCGATCTTAAAACACCCAGGCTTTATTCCTCCAACCTAAGACACAAACATACCTCACACATAAATAAAAAACATCTCAGATCTTAGCAAACCCCTTAAATTCATTGATAATTGATATACAGAAGAAGAGTTTGTATATAACAGTTTTTGAGGTTTACCGTCGCAGGCCCGATGATTGTGACCGCCTTCTCATCTGCTTTCTTAATGATCTTGCGTGTCAGAGCTTCAGGGATTCCCTCGGCTATAATAGCGATAGTGTGAATCTGAAATACGGGAAAAGCCGACACTTAGATTCATATTCAAACCAATCGTGAACTAGTGTTCAGGAGATCTAGCATAAAATTGCATTAATATTGCAGTTTATATTGGAGGTTGTGTTTTCTGTGTCCGTAGCAAGGTTTGCCTACCTGTGGGTATTGTAAGGTCTCCATAGTGCTGTCGAAGGCAGAACGGAGAGAGGCAAAGCTAATCAGGACGTCCACTTCTGGATGTTTCTGCATGGCATCGGACATGTTTTTGTAGACTGGCAATAATATTTCTTTGTGACCCCAATAAAATTTCTGCTTATGGTCTCCACTGCAAAAAAAAAAAAAGAAGCTAAGAAGACCTAGCCATCATGTTTCACACAAGAAAGTACCCAACCTCTGTGTGGTTCGGAGTACAGGACACGTACGTGAAGGGGTAGATCATGGCTGCTACTGAGGGCTGCTCACGAGAGCACACATAGTCGAAGTCCAGCATTCCCTGTACGGCACGAGTCTGCATGCCCCACACGATGGCCTTCGTGTGCATGCTGAACAGAGAGGTGGCCTTCACTACAGATGGAAAAAAAACAGCTTTAAAAAATTACTCATACATTCATTCATTCATTTTCTACCACTTATCCAAACTTCTCTGTGCCTATCTCAGGCGTCATCGGGCATCAAGGCAGAATACACTCTGGTCGGAGTGCCAACCCATCTCAGGGCACACACACACACTCATTCACTCACACACTACGGATAATTTCCCAGAGATGCCAAACAACCTACCATGCATGTCTTTGGACCGGGGAGGAAACCGGAGTACCCGGAGGAAACCCCCAAGGCACGGGGAGAACATGCAAACTCCACACACACAAGGAGGCGGGAATCGAACCCCCAACCCTGGAGGTGTGAGGCAAACGTGCTAACCACTAAGACACCATGCCCCCCTCATTACTCATACATATATTTTTTAAATTATAAAATAAAATATAGCTGCAAGCAGCGATGGCGGGCCCTCGCACGTTTTTTTAATCGCTATACGGTGCCTCACAGAAAACAATGAACGGTGGGCAAGTGCATCAAGTGGGTAAATATCAGTGGACTATTTTATGTTGTTACTGACCCATTTGGGGGTAAATGAAACCCCACATTTTAGACAAACGAGGGCGCTAGTGAGCCACTTAAGAGACACACCTTTGTCTGACCTTTTGTCTGATCTGGCCTAGCGTCGCCCGACTCTGACATGTGTGCCAAATTTCAAGAGTTTTCGAGCATGTTAAGGGACCTCAATTGGCCAATGTGTGCTAAAAAAAATAAAATAATAAAATAATAATAAACCCGAGCAAAAACAATAGGGCTTCGCACCATCTGTGCTCGGGCCCTAATTATTGCAAACATTTTTTAGTTCAAATCTTACAAATGTTCCTGCCATGCTGACTGGCCATTTATGGGAAAAAAATGTCTTAGGTGTGTAGTGAAAAGTGAACAATATTGAGAAGGATTTGAGACACAACCAAGATTCAATCTATTGAATGGCTAGAAATCGCAGCATCTCACAAGAACGTATTACTTTTACTACTTAACAGAGAAAGAGTAAAATAAAGAGCAATGTAAAGATTAAGTAAAGAGCATTTAAGCTTTTTTTTTCTATTTTTTATTCTAAAAACAAAGTGGTTCTGCAATAATCTGATAACAATGTATGCAATGGGGAAGAACATTTTTACAGAATCCTATATTATATAGATGCTACTACATTCTAGTGATACTGAGACACAAACACTGAACACTGCATATAACCATTCAAACCGTTAGATGCATAAAATACTATATTATAATATTTGATCATATCACAGAAAGGTGTATTGTTGCATAATGTATTTTTTTTATTTGAAAAATTCTATTGTCATATTAGGATGTCTGATAGTGTAAAAGTTCAAAGGTTTATAAAGGTTATAAAAAGTTTAGGAATTGATGAGACTGAAATGAAATGATGACGTTCTAGTGTTTGTGGAAAAACTAAAAAGACTGTAGGGGGAGCACAAGCCCACAAAACAACTCTGTTCATGCGCGTTCGTGTAGGTGTGTGTGTGTGTGTGTGTGTGTGTGTGTGTGTGTGTGTGTGTGTGTGTGTGTGTGAAAAAGCATGTGTGTGAATGAAAAAGCATGTGAGTAAGTGTGAGACCGTGTTTGTGAAAATGTGTGTGTGTGTGTGTGAGTGTGTTTGTGTGTGTGTGAGAGAGAGAGAGAGAGAGAGAGAGAGAGAGAGAGAGAGAGAGAGAGTTTGTGTTAGTGTGTGTGTGCGTGTGTGAATGCGTGTGTGAGAAAGAGATATAGAGAAAGAGAGAGAGACCTGGCCGAGCCCCTGGTTTAGCCTTTTTTGCAGGCGAAGACTCTGCTCCACTCTTGGTTTCTGAGAAAGATGCAGTTCTACTGGAGGATGGAGTCTAAAACACAAACACAACAACATATTTGTGATGAATAACAAATAATATAGTTACATGATACTTGAAATCATTTCATGACAGAATATCAATCACAATTTTTAGCAAATTTGCAAGCCAAACCAGTAGTACTGTATTTAAATGTCAATTGTGTGTGTGTGTGTGTGTGTGTGTGTGTGTGTGTGTGTGTGTGTGTGTGTTTAATTAAAGAAAAAGGAAATAGAAAAGAAAATACTTACACATTTGAACAATTATCTACTTATTATATTGAGGTAAGTGTAATTAAAGTGTCCATGATAGGTCATCATGATAATGCCCATGTATCATATATATATATATATATAACTGTTATATTAATATTAGCCACTGTTTTTATTGAAAGGCTCAACTGGTTAAAATATATCAGTGTATAATTATCTTTTGCAACAAGAGACTGATTTATCAACAGAGCAGAGCGACCTCAGGAACCCGCAAAAAAGGAAATGAAATAAAAAGTAATATTGCGCATATGCTTGAGGAAAAGCCTTGAATCAACTCAAGGCTAATAGAGTCCTCAAGGCTACTGCGTGGCTTACTGCTAATGCACCATTTGAAAAAAAAAAAATAGACCATTTTTCCAGAGGGCAGACTGAAACAGTAAAAACATGCAGAATAGACAGAATAGACAGACAGCTGTGGTCATGACTGTGGTGAAAAAAGTCCTTTCATGTCAACATAAAAAAAAAAATAGTAAAAAAATAAAGACACTCAGAGAGAGAGAAAGACACACAGACACGAAGAGATACACAGAGACACACACACAGTGAGAAACAGACAGAGAGAGAGAGACACATACACACAGACTAAGACATACACAGACACACAGAGAGAACAATAAAGACACAGAGAGAGAGAGAGAGAGAGAGAGAGAGAGAGAGAGAGAGAGAGTGAAAGAGAGAGGCACAGAGAGAGAGAGAGAGAGAGAGAGAGTGAAAGAGAGGCACAGAGAGAGAGAGAGAGAGAGAGAGAGAGACATACACACACACAGAGAGACACAGAGAGATACCGAGTCACACACACACACACAGACACGCAGAGACACGCAGAGAGACATGTAGAAAGACACAGAGAGAGAGAGACACACACCCAGACACACACACACACACACACACACACACAGTGACAGAGAGAAAGACACACACAGAGAGACAGACAGAGAGACAGACAGAGAGACAGAGAGAGATACTGTACACACAGACACACACAGACATACACACAGACATACACACTGACACACAAACGGACACAGACAAACACAGACACAGACCGAGGGGCTGCCGCTGGTGTTGAGCAGGAAGTTGGCAGTGTGGGCAGCAACACGTGGCTGAGAGGCGATTGGTCGGTGGCCCAGTGCCATACCAACGATAGCTGTCATATGAGTCTCAGTGCCGAAGACATGAATAGGGATGCCTGTGGTCTTCCCTACAAACACACATAAATACACAGAAATCAGTGAGGTGTGTGTGTGTGTGTGTGTGTGTGTGTGTTACAAACCAGGATCGCTCATTTATCTAAAAACTTAAAAGTATTTATTTCCAAAAATAGCTAGTAGTAAAATATCTCTTATCTTTCTACCGCTTTGACCTTTGGCATAACAAGCCAAACTCTAAAAGTCTGCTCCATTAAAAACCCTCCTTATCTCTCTTCCTCTTGCTTTTTACTAACTACACACACATACCCACTTCACCCATCACTCGCAGACCCTCCTGATAGTTTGGACCGCCACGTCGTACAAAAATGCTGACTTCATGTTCCTTCAGAGGCTCCTGGTAGTCTTTGATTGCTCTGACGATACCCTAAAACACACAAAACAATTACACACACATCAAATTAATGTGCATCAAATTTTTGCTAAAGCAGTATTAATATCACATGTCTGGTGAACATTTTTGTTACATTTTATGATAATAAAAAATTATTTAACACCAAACTCCAGCTTCAGGCTTCAGAAAGGAGGTTATGACTTAATGAACCCAGACACATCCAAATAAAGAGAAACGGATAAGATAAAGATAATCAGATAATGTTTGGCTGAGGTCTGTGATGAAGATTGGAGTCCACAAGTACAAAGCTAATATATAAATGAACTGAATTTAGTAATGATGTAATGATGTAATGTCAAGTAATGATTTTCACGGTCACCTACACAAACATATCCAAACTTCTTGTATGGGTTTAAATTTATTCCATTATTTATTTATAAATTTTTTATATTTTCTTTTGTTACACGTCTCCTCTGTGATAAATCCTTTACCTCCAGACAGCAATTAAAGGTTGCTTTGTGAACAGATTCCGGTGATTGCATCATGCAAGTTCATCAGATAATGTAATCTATTTGGCAGCATCTAACCCTACATGATTAACCAAAAACGCTCACTTACTTATTTCCAGACAACTAACCACCCTGTATGTGAGGTTATATTATAAAAGCAATCTTTTCCTAATGTGGTTCCAGTGAAGGCAGAACTGATTAAAATGGGATTCTCCCGAGTGGCATCAAACATTTTTCCGTACCTTAAAGGTTGCGGCTACATTAGTGAAGTTTGCGATGCTTCCACCAATGATCAGCACCTTCCCTACATGAAAGAACCAAGAAATCATTCAAACATTTATATACATAAATATATATCAGAGAGTAATATGAAAACATCATGCTATCTGATAATCTACAGATGTTTGTTTGTTCGAAAGGCTGACGCTTCTAAAGTTGTAGTCTGAAGGCATCTGAAGTACGTAGATCTACATAGATTTCATGATCAAATGGAAAAAAAAAAATGAGTTTGCGATGAGGAAATCGGTTTCTCAGTGGAGTCAGTATCCTTTTCTCCATTTTCAATTTTAGAGGTAGGCAAAATTTTGAATTTATCCGTGGTTGAAATAAATGCAAACTTTCAGATCGGGATCGTTTTCAGATCCATATACAGATAACCTACACATGTTGTAGCTTAGGATTCGCAGTGAGTTTGATATGATTTGAAAGTACCATCGGGATGTTTCTCGCGGGTCATTAGGGACAGGATAGTCTTGGCGTAGTCGTACGTCTGCTGCTCGCTTGGAGCTCCTGAATATTCTCCATAATTGGCCAGCTCGTTAACTCCACCCAGGTCGCAGATTGTATCGCTATAAAGACAGGAAGTAAACAATCATTTTTCACATAAGAGCCCCAAGGAGAGAAGTTATTACCATTATGCCACAATAAAAACACAAATACACATGAGGTTATTTTTATCACAGTTAACTTTCCACATAATTGAGCGAGTCTATTAAAAGACAAACATCAAGGTGTGAAATTTGTTTACATGTAGAGAGAAAGGATTCTTCTGTCTCGCATACACACACACAAACACACACACACAGACTAATTAGTGCTCTCACTCTCTCGTAGTTCCTCTCCTGACAGATGGAGCGAGACGAGAAAGCACCATCACTAAGAGCCAACTTTATTCCTCCAGACACTCTTCTCTCAGACACAGCTGGTTAATGCAGTTCAGCTCTAATGGACACCAGCACGTGGCTCACATCTCTCAGCTATTTCTATATTTCAGAGAAACTGCTTACACTCCATCTGTGCATGAAGCTTCCAGGAGAAGCTTCCACAAATTCAACACTTTTTTTCTTCCCATTGGCTGTAGATCTTTGCCTTTGGGCATCCTTGGGGACGGGATCTTCATTTTCATTAAAAAAAAAACTTAACACTGGGAGCTGGGTGCATCTTCCCAAATAGCATACCTTTAAAATGCCTTCGACAGGCTGTGGATGCTGTTTAATCATGCTATGGATAAGGTCAGTGATCGTGAATGGTGTGTGAGAGATAGGAGTCGGTGTCCATCAGACTTAAATATTCCTCTGTACAACAACAAATCTCACTGTGCAACAAAATACCTTCACCTGTATAGTTATTTAAATCCTAGCTTTATATTTTTATTTATATAAATTAAAGGATTAATTAAAGGTTTAAAATAATTAATTATTTTATCCTATTTATATTTTTTGTATATATTATCTTAGTGTATATAAGAATTCTATTTTTGTTGCAGTAACTATTTTTGTTGCAGTAGCTGCAGTAACGAACCCCATTACCCCCCAGGGATCAATAAAGTATTTCTGATTCTGATTCATCCATAATGTTGGTTAGTAAAATAAAGAGCGCTTAATCAGTACTGTACCTATACACAACCGAGGCTCCGCCGCCTGCCACCATGGTCCAGATGCGTCCACGAGGGTTGAGTAGAGTGAGTTTCAAACTTGCACCACTTTTAGCATCCAGGTCTGCTATATACGCTTCCTAATGGAAAAGGAGCACAGATTTTTAATGATTATAAAAATGATCAGCTGATGCATATGAATACTTGTTGGTGTGGGTTTACCTGATCAACTGATCTAATGAACAATGATTTATTAGAACTTATTGCAAACGATTGGGTCTAGCAGAGAGATTAATACGAAGCTCAGCTCTCTCAGCTAAAACTCAGCTGTTAATCAAAGACTTCTGAGTGCATATGCTCCCATCCTGTCCCATCTGGCTGCACAGAGGATTAAAAACCTTCGTCTGATACACAACCAGAACTACATTTACCATCAGTCAGTCAGAGTGTGTGTGTGTGTGTGTGTGTGTGTGTGTGTGTGTT